>NC_057799.1:323396689-323441112 GCF_018294505.1 Triticum aestivum
AGTTTGATGATAAACTGGAGGCCCTTGATTTCGTATCCAACAGCTGCAAAATCTAATGACCAGAGATGAAAAAGTCAGTCAACTGACGTGTAGCCTCACCCCGCACGTACACATGCACGCACGCATGTAGGCGTGCAACACTGACACGTACAAACGCACGCATGCTGTCATGCAACACTGTCACGTACACATGCACTCACGAACACACGCACGTACGTACCCATGCATGCAACACTGAAATGTACCCTTGCACGCACGCAACACTCGCACGCCTGCATGCACACAGCACACGACGCAAGACACACGCCCAACCTATACGTGCATGCACCCTTTGTTAAGGACATGGATTGTTACGGGTATTAATCAATCTTATCTGTGATAAGCAGAACATTGATGTTTGCAGCGGTCTTTATGAATCACAACGTATCGAACGGGCTATCAACATAGTAGGCTTATCTACATGAAAAAGATGACGTCACACTCAATGAACAATCATCGGTTTATGAAATGCCCGCTTCTGACCGCCTTGGCCCACCAAAGGTTCCCCTGCTGTGCGCTGCCTGCGTTGGGTCACTGACATGCAGGCCATGCACCCAAAGAGCCCACACGTCAGTGGAAGAACAGCGCGGTGTCCTAGGTCAGAGTCGAGGGTGCCACTCGCGGCACGCCCGGCTGAACACACTTCCATGCCGCATTCAAACGCCTCCATGAAACCCGCCCGTGTGGAAGCCGAGAAACCCACTCTGGACACACGTCCGTTCATGACCGGGCCGGCGTTAAACGCAACGCCGGCCGAGCTCTTCCCGTCCGCCGTCTATTTAATCTCCTATTTAAATGAGGCCAAACGCCGGCCAAGAATCGCACACCTCCGCCGCTCCCCTATCTCCTCCACCATTTTGTCCACTCTTACAATGGCTTACGAAGAGTAGTTATTCCGCATCCAAGCCGGCTAGGTAGCCCGCCAGATACGAGCTATGCAGCTCGCTGATCCACCTCCCTCCCCTCGTCCGACGGAGCCAGCTGTCGCCCCAAGCCGGCGCGTGGTTCAGCAACTCGCCGCTCCAGGCCAGCTCGACGAGGAGCGGCACACGGGCGTCGTTGCTGCCGTCCACGCCGCCGCTTCATACCGCATCTCCCGTTTCTCTGGCCGAGACTCCCATGCCGGCGGCCACGCCATGCAAGCAGCGACAGAAGCCGGGTGTGCGGAGAGCGACGAGTCGGTGGCCAGCGCCTCCGCGTCCACCGCCATCATCAAGGAGAAGTAGAACACAGGAGGCCGCCGCCGCTTGGGTCCCATGAAGGCCACCGCGGAAGCAACGCCGGCGTACACAGCAGGTGTCTTGCCGGATCCTTTTGTTGCGAGGACCTTCGTCGACCCCGCATGGGCTCCACGGAAGAGGGGAATGTTAGGATGAACTCGAGCCGGTGCCGGCCATGGCGAAGTAGTGGCCGGTGATGAACTCAAACCGGTGCCGGCCACCATCATCTTCGGCACCAGCCAATGATATCAGTTGGGTAGTGGGGAAGCGAGCCGTCCTGCGCTGAAGCATATACCTCCGGGGCTCCCGGTAGTCCGGTTATCGTGCTGCCCGACATGAGGAACACAAATCGATCGGCGGGCGACCATTTAGGCCAGGTATTATATACATGTGCTGTCCAGAACTAGCACCGCGTAGTTCATTTGAATGTAATGAAATCCGTCATGTTTGTATGAAAATCCAGTATTTTATATGATTTCCGTCGTTGTTTATATGAAATATCAGTTTGTCTACGTGTTTGCGTGAATTTCGTCCGGTTGGTTGAGTTGCTGTCATAATGTGTGCGGCTACAGTTGGATGGCGGAATTTGCGGGTCGCCGGTCGGTCTGCGGGCGGCTCGGGCGGTGTTGTGGGACAAAAAAACATAGCTCGTGCGAGCTCGTCTCCAACATGCGCGCTGGAGGATGCATGACAGCATGAGCACCCGAGCCATTGCTCGTTCATCGGTGGCAAAGGCACCGGTGGACAAAAGGGTCGCCAATATTTTGGCTACCCCGGGCAAGATCCAAACAGCCCCTCCCAACAGATTCAAATCCCTCGTTCGCCGTGGAATTTTGCCATGTGTTGTTTTCATGGACTAGCAAGATGCCCGTGCATTGCACGGAACATCAAGATGCATTTTTTTACAAACTCCCGCATGCATGCAAGGGATAATTAATGTCCTCCTTTGCTAGTACCACGAGGCAAACACCATTAATATTACATCAATTAGTGTTAGTGGCCTTGTATATCTGCAAATTGTAATTTTGATAGTGGCCCCTTGTATATAAAAATGGAGGGAGAAAGATGAGAGATAAGGTGAGGAGGAGCGGGGCGTGGTGGTGACTGGTGGTCGGACTGGGCGGAGGCATGGGGATGGACGGTGCATTATGTCTAGGTTTGTATCTCTCTCACACACACCCATGTAGGTGGGGGACGTGAACGAAGAGAAGAGGTGCACGCACGGCGCACGTACTCCCGTCTCTTTCCCAACCACACCCGCGCGGGTACACGGTGGAGCTCATTTCTGTACGAAAAAGGCAGCCCACGTGGTAATTTGGCACGTGTACTGGTTGTCCACTTGGTGGAGGGAGGATCATCTACCACGGGTGAACAAACAAATTGCGACTTGACGCGTTATGTTAAATTAAAAAAAGAGGCAAACCATGTGGGGCCTACCTTAGAGGCAAGGCTCTATACACTGGAGTACTTTTGATGTGTCCCGTCAACTCGCAGAACGAGGAGAAGCTTGCTTAGTACGCCGTCTCCCCCGCCCATGGGCACGGTGGCTCGCAGGATGAGGTGAAGCTTGCTTACGAGTAGTAGTAGTAGTACTACTACTGTACGCCTTTACGCCCGCTCCCTCGCCCACGCGCGCGGTGGCTCGCAGCACGAGGAGAAAATTTTACTACTCCCTCCGTTTACTCCTCGTCCCTACTACGTACTTTGGTTAGTACTCCCTCCATTTACTTATACAAGGACACTATAAAAAAGTACATTTTGCATCTATACAAGGCCACAAATAGTAATCGAGACAAAAGTTACTACTCCCTCCTTTCCAGTTTATGGCTCAATTTCAAAATCTCTCCAACCAAGGTAGACGGTGAGTGGTCGAATTAATTTCGTAGTTTGCACAAGTAATTAGTACGCTCGTTTTTCTCAAGAAGTTATGTTTACCGAGGCATTAATTAGAACGAATGCATGAATGACCACTAAATTTCCATGAACTTGTACATGCATTGGTTAGTTTCCTCTTGACACTGCTTGCGTCGGGTGATCTAACGCACCTCGGAATCCAACCTGTAATGGTACTACTACTAGTATAGTAGAATTGAGACTTATCAAACGGAAAAACAAATGTTTTTTAGATGAGCCCTATAAACCCTAGTGGGTACGTACTCCGTAAAAACAGATTTTTCCAAAACTAAGTCGCTCCCTTTCATGAATTATGTAGTATACTCCTCCGTCACGCTCCCTTTCATGAATTATGTACTTCCTATCGCCGACATGTGGGACATATAGCAACCGGGTCGACGTGTCAAGCACCAAATAATAGTGCAAAACAGCAGGGGGCGCACCCCACTCGTACCGGTCTAGTAGTAGTAATGAACAATGAGACGTCAAATCACAATGCCGCACCTTCCCAGACGGACGAAGCAACCATTATTTCACACTTCGGTTCGCCATCATATCAAACCACGTAGTATTGCTTCTGCCTCAAGAGGGACACGCGCATCGCCTTGGTACATCATGACACGTGGGACCGCATGACAGGCCATGCTCCCCCGCCGATCGCTCGGTAAAATCACCTCATTTTTACTATACTTCCTCCGTATCGGTTTACTACATGGCATGCACGTCATTCTAGGTTGAGAATTTAACTGGCTATATATGTGATGAATAGTACTCTAGCCTTTTAAAAAATGTATACTTTTGTACAGTAGTACTATTGATGGATTGCGCCATGGAGCAAAAATTGAAATTAAAAAAAAGGTGGTACATATAGAGAGCGCTCGTCGCCAAATTATGCATATAGTACTATTAAAAAAGCTAGTACGTGCTTAATTGGGGTGCTAAATTCTATTAAAGAAATACTAGTAGTATGTACATACTGAAGAGTTAAAGTAACGAGAAGAAACATAACATAGTTCTGCTGGGGGCTCAGCACAACACACCCCTCAAATTAAACTAAGCACACCTGAAATTAAACTATGCAACTAATCCGGTAGACACTGCATTAGAAGTTTAGAACCACCATGAGCAACGACACTGCCACCTTACTCGGAGTCCTCGTCCACGTCCTCGACTTCGTCCTTGTCCCTCTTCCTCTTGGCCGATACTTCTTTGCTTGAACCGCACACTTGGTTGTTGCTCTTCATCCAACCCTTGTAGATATTGAAACAAAGGTAGCCATCCATTGCAGCGTAGTGGATGTGGTCTATATCTAGTACATTACGCTGCCATGCATGACGATGAAACGTGTAATGAGGTTTCTCCAGTTTACGGTACGAAGGATGAACCATGGCTCCTGCCAGGGTCAGCATTGAAGGCTAACGAGAGGGCACCAGCCGATTCTTCTGGAGGTCGAAGGGGTTGCCTACAACGAGGCCTATCCGACCCAGGACTTTTTTGTCGTTCTTAAAGTCTACAGTAACGAATTTCATTGTTTTGTCCTTGAGGAAGTTCTTAAAATCCTGGCACTCAACGTCGGCATGGCATATGTGGTAGACCAAGCAAACGTTATGTACGCAAACCTGGATCACGGCGGGCTTCTTCCTCTCTTCGTCCTTTAGATCCTTCTCTCGTCCCAGGACTGTGGTGTACTCAACATCTAGCCCAGCGACCCACTCATCATCTGAGTTTTCGAACATGCGTCGGAAGCGAGAAAGGCATCCTTTCACCGTCGCGGAAGAACGGGTGTAGATGACGTCGAACTCATCGCCGGTGATGGTTCTAACCTTGTACTCACCGCCGATCGTGGAGATTTGTGATGCCATGGATTTGGGAGGAGGGTTAGGATTAGTGGAACTGCCGTAATGTGAATGGACGGGACGACTAGGAGTGAACCGCCGTAGTATTGAAGGACGTGCGGGGACGAGTAGGAGCGAACTGCCAGCGTGCGAACGGCAGGGTAGTGGCTTTCCATTCTCCCATGATACGGGCTTCCGAGAGCCCTTGGATCTGAGATTGAACGGTTGCATGGCGTGATTCTAGACCTATGGGTGAATATCCTATCCTAGAGGGTTATTCTGCAAATTTTCAGCAACTTAGCATGCGACCGTTTGATCTTAGATCCAAGGGCTGCCAGCAGCCCATATCATGGTCGCGCCTACCACGACCGTCGCGTCGCTCGCGCGGTCGCGCCCTTGGAGATTTAACACGGTGCGTTAGGCTATCTGATGTTGGCATGTCATACATAGTCATCACTTAGTCACTCATACTACAACAAGGTTGGCTATAAGGTTGGCTATAAGTGTATTTTTTTACTCCTCTCTATCTCTTTCTTCATACTCCCTCCGTCCCATAATATAAGAATGTTTTTGACACTAGTGTAGTGCCAAAAACGTTCTTATATTATGGGACACAGGGAGTACTAGTATTTATTGCATTTGCCAAGGAGTGACCTCTTCCAATGAAATGGTGTTGCTAAGTTTGCTTCATTTAATTAGCTATAGACTCAAAATTGTCTTTTCACCTAGGTACACGCGCTTAGCACCGTTTCTTCCTTGGGTCACCAAACTAGTCTCTCTCTTCTTGATTAACTTGCCACATCAGACTTTATGCCTATGTGGCAAGCTTAAGCACCTGTAGGAGCAAGTAAAAGTAAGTACAATAGTGCGCTTTACATGGCATTTTTGCATATGTGGAGGAAAGAGAGGCAAGGAAAAAGTGGAGAAGTGGGCTCTCATGCAAGAGCCAGCCTCTACTACATGGTGGAGCATTGGGAGAGGCACCTGTATGGAGGTGGTTAGGAATTAGGAGACTCACGCCGGTCGTAGCGCCGCAGTTAAAATGATAATGGCAAGTCAAATCACGAGGCCCCACCTGT
The DNA here is from genome assembly GCF_018294505.1 of Triticum aestivum. Taxonomy (NCBI): domain Eukaryota; kingdom Viridiplantae; phylum Streptophyta; class Magnoliopsida; order Poales; family Poaceae; genus Triticum; species Triticum aestivum. The sequence continues at coordinate 323,402,756 of NC_057799.1, forward strand.
CCAGCAGTAACTCGCTGTCAAATCACACAGCCCTACGTTTGCAGCAGCCTACTCCCTCGTCTTCTCGCGTCTCTGTCGAACCGACTAGGCGGAACTACCCCGCCTACCGCGCAGGAAAAGCCTCGCCCTCGACTTTTAAATACAACTACATCCGCTTAAGAATCCAATGATATACTTTTTGTGACATAGTAACTCATATTTAGTTAGTCAAATGGATGACCTAGAACTACGTGCAGGCCCTATAAACCGAGACGCCTAAAAATAAAAAAACCGAGACGGAGAGGGTAGTTCAGCACGTATCTTTTTAGATCAATATAGTCGGGATTCACCACGGAGCAAAACCAAGTGGTAGGCTGCTCCTGTCGTGTTGGCGTAGCAACTCAAGTAGGGTCAGTCCGCACACGAAATGGCAACACACTTAACAGGACCCCTTTGGCCGACATGTGGCTCATCCACCGTCTTGTTCCACGTGCGATGCACCAAATTACAGTTCGGAGCAGCGGTTGGAATTGGAGGCACCCCGGTCGTAGCGCCGCAGTAATAGAAAATGAGCGATCAGGGGTCAAATCACAAAGCCCCACCTTTCCCGCATTAAGCTGGACGGACTAAGCAACCATCATTTCACTCTAGGGCACAAGAGCATAAAGAAAAGAGAAAACAATGGTGCGTGCGGCAGCTACCTAGGGCACCCTAGGGTAGGGGTCTCCACTACAGATCCTTTTTTTGAAAGCGCCTCCACTACAAATCAGCTTCTCCCTCGTCCTCTTGAAGAAAACCGATGATGAGTGCGGCGGTAGGGTTTGTAGGAGTACTACGGCATGCGGGGCCACGTCGTAGTAAACGGGTTTGAGTCAACGCCTTAAATATGTGTGGGCCGCTTGGTTTTACGGGAACGAGGCAGCATTTTGGGTTCGGGGACCAGTGGAGATATAGTACGTACAAAACATTGTGGACGTAGGTTCGACCGAAAGGCAATGATGCATGGGCCCTGCATTTTGATATACCTGGGGCCGCGTGAAATTTGCTACTCTACTCAAAACTATTAAGGTACACATGTATTGAACGCATGAGATTTCGAAACCAAATTATGAATAAATACACACTATAGCATGTAAAGCTTTGAGTCATATATGCATGATGTAGATGTTCGTTTAGTTCTTATAGTTCATCTCATTCAAAATCAATTAGTTTTATAAAAATGTTAAGATTCATGGGGTTGTGCATTGTAAATCATAAAGTAAAAAAACAAATAATGGCAATTCATTTAGAAAAAAAATCAATTATGATATAGAAGATTCTAGAACAAAGGAGAAGTGCTTGTGTTTTGAGGTTTGTCCATTATGCTTAAGTTCAACCATGGAGTCTTCTAAATTGTACATGTGGCAGATCTGGGGGAATGTGGATGATATCCAACGGCCAGTAGTGCTCGGATTTGCCTATCTCTGCACTGTCGGGTTAGCTTCATCCAGCGACCATCTTTCAAAGTTATTGGCACACTATATAGTTCTTGTGCCATAGTTGCATGTTTTGGAAAAAAAAAACTACTAGTGGGTTGTACTATCTATTTAGGAATAGAAGATGTATACATGGAAGTTGTAGGGAAAGAGATGACATGGAGCATCTCAATTCCTATGAGTAGGGATTGGAAAAGAGATGTCATTTGGTTCACATCATAGGAACTTTTCTATTGAATCTAGAGATGACATGTATCTCAATTCCTATGAGGAGGGATTAGAAAAGAGATGTAATTTGGTTCATATCATAGGAACTTTTCTATTGAATATACGCTAATGTTTATTTTCCTTTGAAATTAAGGGAGTATAGGAATCCATTCATATGAACCAAGTGGCTCTAAAGCTATAGAAATGATATCATGTTTATTTCCTTTGAAATTTGGAGTATATGAATCTATTCCTATGAACCAATTGGCTCTAAAGGAAAAAATCCTATAAAAATAATATCATATAGAGTTCCTATGATATTCCTCGACACTAAAGGATGCTTGAAATTGCTGCGGGTGATACGATGGTCTTTCTTTGTAGACTCCTCACCCATCTTTATAGTTACCTCTCGAAGATGAATGAAATGATATATACATGGTATTCTACATGTGCAATTTGGTACACGAAAACTCGGTAAAAGTTTGCGAGGTTCGAATTTTCAATAAAGCTATATGCACTGCATTTCGGAACGGAGGGAGCATACGGCAGTTGCTAACACTCACGTGGAAGATTTGTGTGTAGAAGGAGTGGCTGTTCTGTTAAATGGCATGGCAAAATTGACACTGTCGGATGCCAGTCTAACGGTTCTTACGGCATTCGTCAGGAAAAGGCTTGTGGCGAACGTTTGCTGGATAATGATTTACGGACACATGCATTGCATTGATACGTGCCCCCCTCTCTCTCACGCACACGCACCCTCACGAGTCACGACTCTCCCGAGTCCTCTCGCAGACTCGCACGTCGCACCCACCGTCTATCTGCAGGTAGACGTCACACACATATGTGCTCTTCACACCCTACCCTCAGAACTTCTAAAAAACAAAAGACGGCGCGCACATTTTATTTTAGCTCACACGTCACACACTTATACTATTACTCTTGCGGCGAACGTTCTTTGGCATAGTATATTGTACTCTCACGAAGAGAAGCGGTGCACGCACGCACTAGTTCTCTCACACCCACTCGCGGGTACACGTAGGAGCGCATTTTTTTGAAGCTGGTACAACAAAATCACTCCACTATATATCAAAGCAGGAGCCTTACCGCTTGCTTTACTAGGGTTCCTCTCGTTCACTCTCTCATGCTCTCCAGATCTAAGCAACACATAGGTGGCCACACTCTCTCAGCTCACGGCTGGTCACAAATATGGCCGGACAACCTCGACCGGGGCAGGGGTGTAGGTGCATCGTTCACGCTGTCGTCGGCGGCGAGGGAGGAGACCAACGGCTGCCCGTGCGTCTTGATCGGTGGCCGTGCCGTTCTCTCCGAGAGAGCGCCGGCTCGGGAGGGCCTCCGACCCCTTCTTCCTCCCTGCGGTATTATGGCCAAGATGCGGCCTCCCGACGCCGTCTTTGCCACAGCTCCCTTCGTGTGGATCCTTTTCTACTTCCGTCCGCTGTTCCAAAGCCACCTAGACTTCTACTATTATTAGAAGTAAAGCTAGTTCATACAGTTGACTCAAAGCGTTGGTTCAAACAGGGAAGAAAGTGGGAAAGCTGTAGCATGAATCTAGGACTTGGTTCTAAGAGGAAACGGGGGAAAGTAGTAATATCTGTCATTGTTTAAATAATCGTATTTCGTATTTGCGCAAACAGGGATGTCTGTCTCCATATCGTTTCGGGATGTCTGTCTCCGTATCGTTTCTATCCACGCAATCAAAAGCACACACACCTCAGTTTTAGTACAACTGCACAAAATGAGATGGCTATCCCTCGTTGCCGTCGTCTAACCTCCCGTCTTCAAGGAATCCCTACATTGGTAGTAACTAAGGTAGAATGACCAACGCAATCTAAAAGAAGCTGATTCGTACGTTTTACTTCCTGATTGCAGTGCAGGGACGAGCGAAAACAACTGCATCCTAGTCTGGAATGCACTTTCTACCAGTTCATCCATGGACCGAGGACTAGCTGGCACGGCTGCACGGCGGTTTTTTGGACAGGTGCGCGGACAAGAGGCATTGTGGTCTGCTTATTTCTACAAATAGCGGTGCTTAAATTTAGTGGAATGCACAAGAATTTCAGCTGGTCAGTACACTGCATGGTTCAGTTCAGCATTCTAGCTGAGACCACAATTATAACTGGTTTATTCTGGAATGAGAGAACCTAACCCTGAATGGAAGGTTATGCATTGGAGAAGTGGGAGTCAACCTTGAACTTCGTGTTCATGCCCATGGTCACGATGTAGATCTTATCATGGAAGCTTCTCCTAAAATTAATTACCCCCTTGGTATAAGATCATCTTATATCTTGGATTTGATCTTTTGCAATCATGGTTCCGACCACATTGTTCTTCTTTGATCCCATTTCTCGCACAAGTTAAAGTACTTCTCTTCTGCAGATCATTTCACCTGTCAAGCATCTATTCTATGCTACCTTCGAGTTTTATCCCTGGTATCTCGAGAATATCACGGAACTACATAACTTCTTATGAGTTCTTCATCAACTATTAATTATCACCGATTCCAATTCTTCCTCGGGTTCTGAGTGGTTGGGCACTCAAGAACACCGCGCACTACCAAGACACTAACGGTTTGGCCATTTGATCCGAGTAGGCCTCTGGTCTTTTTCGCACTAACCACCACACGGGAATAAGTATGGGCACTCTGTGTCGTATGTACCAGCCGAAAGCTCAACGACCGTCAGCAATGGAGCGGCACGTGCCCGGGTGGCCCGCATAAGCACCTGCCTTATTTAAGGAGGTAAGCAGGATTGATCCCGCCCGGCCACACAATGTGCAGGAGTGCGAAGGGCGATGGGCCCCAGACCCCTAAGCGCTTAGGATGTAGACCGGCGTGCTGGTGATGACCCACAAGTATATGGGATCAATTGTAGCCTTTTCAATAAGTGAGAGTGTTGAACCCAATGAGGAGAAGAAGGAAATGACAAGTGGTTTTCAGCAAGGTAACGTCTGCAAGTGCTGAAGTTGTAAGTAACAGAGTAGTTTGATAGCAAGATAATTTGTAACGAGCAAGTAATGGTAATAGTAAAAAAAGTGCAGCAAGATAGCCCAATCCTTTTGAGGCAAAGGACAGGCCAGAACAGTCTCTTATAATAAGCAAAGCGTTCTTGAGGGTAAACGGGAATTTCATCTAGTCACTTTCATCATGTTGATTCGATTCATGTTCGCTACTTTGATAATTTGATATGTGGGTGGACCGGTGTTTAGGTGCTTTTCTTACTTGAGCAAACCTCCTACTTATGATTAACCCCCTCGCAAGCATCTGCAACTACGAGAAAATTATTAAGAATAAATTCTAACCATAGCATTAAACTTTTGGATCCAATCGGTCCCTTACTGAATAGCGCATAAACTAGGGTTTAAGCTTCTGTCACTCTCGCAACACATCATCTAATAACTACTCCACAATGCATTCCCTTAGGCCCAAATATGGTGAAGTGTCATGTAGTCGACGTTCACATGACACCACTAAGGGGATCACAACATACATACTATCAAAATATCGAACACATATCAAGTTCACATGATTACTTGGAACACGATTTCTCCCGTGACCTCAAGAACAAAAGTAACTACTCACAAATGATAATCATGCTCAAGATCAGAGGGGTATTAAATAGCATATTGGATCTGAACATATAATCTTCCACCAAATAAACCATATAGTAATCAATTACAAGATGTAATCAACACTACTAGTCACCCACAAGCACCAATCTATAGTTACGGTACAAAGATTTTACACAAGAGATGAACTAGGGTTTGAGAGGAGATGGTGCTGTTGAAGATGTTGAAGGAGATTTCCCTCCCCAAGATGGGAGAGTTGTTGGTGATGATGATGACGATGATTTCCCCCTTCGGGAGGGAAGTTCCCCCGGTGGAATCGCTCCGGCGGAGGGCAAAAGTGATCCTGCCCAAGTTCTGCCTCGAGACGGTGGCGCTTCGTCCCGAAAGTCCTGCCCTTATTTTTTCTAGATCAAAATGACTTATATACCAGAAGATGGGCACCGGAGGAGAGCCGGGCTGAGCACAACCCACCAGGGCGCGCCTGGGGGGCCAGCGCGCCCTCATGTCTTGTGCTCACCGGGTGGCCCCCTCCGGTGGTTATTTGCTCCCGTATTTCTTATTTATTCCATAAAAAATCCTTGTGAAGTTTCAGCTTGTTTGGAGTTGTGCAGAATAGGTGGCCTGACCTAGCTTTTCCAGGTCTAGATTTCCAGCTGCCGGAATTCTCCCTCTTTGTGTGTACCTTGAATCTTATGAGAGAAAAGTCATTAGAATTACTCCAAAAGGCATTATTATGCATAAAAACATCATAAATAACAGTAGGTAAACATGATGCAAAATAGACGTATCAGCTGGCCTCTTTGTTGAGCCTAGGTAGGACTGCGGTGTGTTAATCGGCCGAGGCCAATCATGACCTGATGGTGTGTCCGGCCGGAGGTGATCGAGCGTGTTGGGTAAGTTTGTGCACCCCTGCAGGGAAGATTGATCTATTCATATAGCCTTGTCCATGGTAACGGACGCTCAGAGTTGTATCCCGATCGATACAACTAGAACTGGATGCTAATGCATGTACTGGAAATGATGGCTCCGGGATTGCTTTCTTGCAGGGAGTCGAGGAAGTGATCTCTGGGCAATGTTACAACATACTTATTAATATTATAATATGCTACTCTTATCTCTTCTGATGCTGCAAGATGCTTGAAGATGCTAGTCTTCGATAGGCTAGGCTTTCCCCTTCTATTCTGGCATTCTGCAGTTCAGTCCACATATACTACCCATTTCATTGATACCGATGCATATGTAGTCTAGATCCTTGCTTGCGAGTACTTTGGATGAGTACTCACGGGTGCTTTTTTACCTCCTTTTCCCTTTTCCATTCTATACTGGCACTCACGACTACTACTACTACCCTGAGGGTGCCTACTACTACGTGACGGCCGCTGACTACGAGGAGTAGTTAGGAGGCTCCCAGGTAGGAGGCCTTGCCTTTTTTATTGTTGCTACTTTTGTGCTAGCCTTCTTAAGGCAAACATGTTTAACTTATGTCCGTACTCAGATATTGTTGCTTCCCTGACTCTTGTGTATTCGAGCCCTCGAGGCCCCTGGCTTGAAATATAAATCTTGTATTATTTTAATTTGTGTCTAGAGTTGTGTTGTGATATCTTCTCGTGAGAGTCTGATCTTGATCGTACACATTTGCGTGTATGATTAGTGTAGGATTGAATCGGGGCGTCACATAATTAATGCAAAATATATTCGATCCCATGTGAATTCCTTTTCCTCTACAACGTCTCGCCTGCATGTCATGTGTGACTCCTGTTGCATGGTCTCGAGACATTATACAGGACGAACAAGGAAACAATATGGTGGTTAATCTAATGAACCAGTTTATAGCTCAAATGAGCACCAGCTCGGGTAACATCAAACAAATATAGCAAAGGTAAACAACATCATCACCAAATGATAGTTTGAATCTGTTGGTTTCAGCATGTTGTTAAAGCAGATATAAAATGGAAGGCAATGTTACCGACAGCAGGCTTAACAGCCATCAAATATTGCAATTCAAACTGGTATTGTTGAAAATGAATAGAACGTAGGTAATGCTTAAACATCACACTGGATAAATGTGTAAAACTAAAATAAAGGGCATGTGTTAACTACACCAGGAATAACTGGAACCAAATATAGCCGTTCAAACTGGTATTGATGTAGTCGAGCGGCACAGTTCCGACTTGCACATAATGAACAATACATTGTGAATAACTAAAATAAACAAGGCATAAATGACCAGTATAACAACCAAATATAGCCATTCAAAACTGGACAGAGTCTCACTACAACCAACCTAACAAGCAAATACAGATAAACAGGGCATATGCTTGAAAATTGGACAAATGCTCACTGCAACCAACCTAACAAGCAGATACAGATAAACAAGGCATCTGCTTGATAACTGGACAAATGCTCAAAAAAGCAACCTAACAACCAAATATAGATAAACAAGGCATCTGCTTGATAACTGGACAAATGCTCACTGCAACCAAACTAAGAACCAAATACATATAAACAAGGCATCTTCTCGATAACTGGAAAAATGCTCACTCCAACCAACCGAACAACCGCATACAGATAAACAAGGCACCTACACACTATAAACAACCATATATAGCCATTCGTGAAACTGAAGTGGACAATTCATACTTAAACATCACATAGCCCTATTGAACAGTACATTTTTGCATAACTGAAATAATTAAACACGACACAGTTAAAGCACCGCACGGCAAATGCTACTACAACAAAGGGTACGGGTTGGCAAGCTAGAAAAGGTCAGATTTGCTCATAGAATGTTGCCTCACATTTCATGGACGGGGTCCTTTGAGTTTGAAGAGCACAAAACCATGGTGCATTCTCTGATGTCACAAATGGGCTGTTTCACCTGGGAAGAACCTTCGTGGGTGCCCTCCTCATGGCCGTGGTCATGGTCACTGAGATCTGACTTGGCAATTGAGGATCCCAAGCCGCCGCCATAGAACGTGTCCTTCAGAAATGACAAAATTGGCTCGATGGCGTATAAAGCTCGCAAATCCCTGACCGCTTGGCGGAGAAGATCAGCGGCAGGGCCGTCGAAGAGATCGACGGTGGTTGAACCAGAGGGGTTGGGGATGGACCACTTAACCTGTGACATGGCCCGCGTGAAGCCGTCGCTGTGGACGAGCTTGAAATCGTAGCCAGCTTTCCCAAGATACAGTAATACGCTAGCCCACTGACATGAAGCCTTCGGCATGGCAACGTAGTCAATGTCTTCACCGCCTTCCCCGGTGACATGTTGCTTTGAGATCGACAGGTCGGGGCAAATGGCGGCCACCTTGCCAATATCCGCCGGAGAGGCCACGATAAACCTCTTCTTGGCCGAATGCTCGTCGGGCTCCCCGGGATATGTGGTCGAGCTTAGGCTGCGACATTCTAGAGCTGGGGATGTGGATCTGGCGGGGAGGGACACCGCAGGGTAACCTGAACTTTATTATCTAAGCTAGGAGGAACGGCCAGACTGGCAGGGGTTGGCGGCGGCGCCGGCAGCGGCCGCGAGCTAGGGTTTGAGGGGGGAGGGGGCGGGTGGGGGACTGTGGAGGGGGGTGTTTGAGGATACGCTGCGGCTACTGAAAATTTTAGTAATGGTGGGTGGAGATGGTGGTGGACGAGGGAGGTCGACGGTTCAAATGCCTCGGCTACTGCAATTTTACTATAAGGTCGGTGCTGGAGGAGTGTGGGCATACATGCATGTCGTGTCAGCGGGGCGGATGCAGATAATGATTGATACTTTGGTCATACATGCATGTCGCCATGACCTACCATAAGACGGACCAATGAATCTACTGTTTGGTCAAATGACAGCTGTTCTTGTCGATAAACCGCTTGGGCCAATAGATTGAACCATCATAAAAATCGCACGAGAGGGACCACAAAACAAGCACCTCTTGCATGCGGCCCAAAATAATGTACGTTGGGAAGGGGTGATGTGTGTTTTCAATATAGAATAATGTACAATTTAGATGTGGTGCCTACCTCTCGATACAGACAACAACCATGAAGGCAAGGTAGTTAAGGACGAGATATGCAGGGTATGATGTAGGTCGAACCCAGCAATCCGAGCATGTGGGAGGGAATCCTGACAACGCATGAGCTCAAGCTTTGGTTGAGCGACATGTGACGGTGACCGGCCCTAACACGAACTAGGAGGAATCCATTCATGGCCAACACATACCCCTCATTATTGGTCAAAGGGATGATATATATATACACACGGAGAGCCCACAGATATGCGTGTCATCACAAAAAACCGCACAAGGGAGACGTGGTCGATCAGAAGACCCCGTATACACTGCATGCGGCCCGAAAATATGTATGGGTATGGTGGTGTGTGATGTGTTTAAATCCCAAATGCACAACTTCGATAGGACACCAACTACATTACAAACCGAACATCGTACCCGACTCCAAGCCTGGTTCAATACGTACGATGTCAGTTTCCCAACTTTGAGGCGGCGGCGGGGGGGAGGGGGTCGTCCCACACATGCTCTCAAACTTTATTTGGTCTAGCATGGGACACATCTATATCTATACCCCTATATAGTGTGCGAATAACTCTGAAAGTTGGTCATTGGATGAAGCCAATCCGACGGTACAGTGATGGAAAATCTAAGTACTACTGGAAGTTGGATATCATCTACATTTCACCAGATTCTGCCACATGTACAATCTAGTGACTCCATGGCTGAACTTAAGCCTAATGCACAAACCTCAAAACACAAACACTTCTCCTTTGTTCCCTAGAATCTTCCATATCTTAATTGCCCAAACTTTTTTTTCTAAATGAATTGTCACTTTTTGTTTTTACTTTATGCTTTACAATGCACAATTCCATGAATCTTAAAATAGATTTTTTTATAAAACTAATTGATTTTGGATGAGATGAACTATAAGAATTAAACGAACATCTACATCATGCATATATGACTCAAAGCTTACATGCTATAGTGTGGTATTTATTCATAATTTGGTTACCAAATCTCATGCGTGCAATGCGCGTGTACCTTACTAGTATCAATAGGAAACCATCATGGTCAAACCCTTCTCGTTGTTGGGTCAAAGGGATAGATTGCACGGGCCCCCCTAATTGTCGGTAAAGGATAGTATATATACCTCGGGGAGCCCACAGATATGTGTCGTGTCTATAAGCTGCACAAGGGAGACATGCTTGAGAAGAACACACTGCCCCCTATACCCTGCATGCAACCTGAAAAAGGTATATATAATCGCCATGACAGGTCAAGTCAATCATTCTTTAATTTTTTAGAGCAAAAAATAACCCATAAAACATAGTAGGTTTATACAATCGCCATGACAGATCAAGTCAATCATTCTTTAATTTTTTAGAGCAAAAAATAACCCATAAAAACATAGTCTACAAATTAGCAAAACAAGGTCCGTGTCATGGCATTTAAATAAAGCTTGAGATATGCAGCCCCTTGCTGATAAGAATTGCCTCCTTGCCATTAAGGCATTTCACACTGGTCACCCTATGGGACCTACTCCCTCCTATCACACACATTTGTGATTTTAGAAACTGTGTGGGATATTTACATGGCCGGTGTATCGCCGCTAGCCTTCAATGAGCACTGACACTGGTAGCGGGAAAACGATGGGAGAAGAGGCGGGAAACCGATGAGAGGAGTGGAGAGAAACGGTAGCCTGTTTAGAAAACCTAGTAGAGAAGGAAGCGTGAGCAGCATGACGCATGCGCACAGTGCTTACCCATGTACTGCATGTGCTGTCGAAAGGGCTCAGGGTTGCCATTTGATCTGGGAGCATCCAACGGTGCACACGTACGATCCGTGGGGTTTGGGTTTTGGCCAATCAGAACGCACGACTGAGATCACGCGCGCAGCAGGGGGAGGGGGCATCGGCCACGGTTTGGTAGGCACACAGCTTTCGTGAGTGAACCGTGTGCTATTTGAAAACATTTCGTGAGAAGAATCTCGGTTTTTAAATCCCCATTAATCCAAAACTAACCCGAAAATCGTGAAACCTGGCATGGTGTCACGACATGGCACATATATGTTGAGGAATTTTTTTCGTCCATTTTGGCGCAAGTTTTATTACAAGCCTCTTACAAACGGGAGCTTCTCTCAAAGAAGCCTCGTGGTTCCAATAGGGAAACGTGTCCCCCTTGTGGGTGAAACATAATCACTGCCTCTTTTTTCCTTGTATTTTCTTCTATGGGCAACATGGAACGACAGGATATCTGTGCTGAAATTTAAACTTATTCGGGCTTCGTTTGGCCTTCTTATACACTAATTGAGTTTCCTAGGCATTTAATGTCCATAATTCAAATCTGAACTTCAAATACATGCTCCAGTTCACCAAAATGGCTAGAAAATTTATACATGTGTCCTTGGGTGCATGTTTAGTTCCCATGCCAGGAATGGGAACGAATTACAACCGTACCCGCGTCCTGGCTCGTCCTCAAACATTTGGAATCTCGGTTTTTAAATCCCTGTAAATCCTAAACTCACCAGAAAGTCATCAAAGGTGGCATGGTGTCACGTCATGGCACATATATGTCGTGGTAAAAACACTGTCCAATTTGGGCCAAGCTTTATTACAAACCGGAGCTTCTCTCAAAGAAGCCTCGTGGTTCCGATAGGGAAACATGTTCCCCTTGTGGGCGAAACGTAATCATTGCCTCTTTTCGCCTTGTATTTTCTTACATGGGCAACACGGAACGACATGATATCCGTGCTGAAATTTAAACTTATTCAGGGTTCGTTCGGCCTTTTTATACACTAATTGAGTTTCCTAGGCATTTAATGTCCATAATTCAAATCTGAACTTCAAATACATGCTCCAGTTCATCAAAATGGCTAGAAAATTTATACATGTGTCCTTGGGTGCATGTTTAGGTCCCATGCCAGGAATGGGAACGAATTACAACCATACCGGTGTCCCGGCTCATCCTCAAACATTTCGAATCTCGGTTTTTAAATCCCCATAAATCCAAAACTCACCAGAAAGTCATCAAAGGTGGCATGGTGTCACGTCATGGAACATATATGTCGTGGTAAAAAACATTGCCAATTTGGGCCAAGCTTTATTACAAACCTCTTACAAACCGGAGCCCGTCGCAAGAACCCTCGTGGTTTTGATAGGGAAACGTGTCCCCTTGTGGGCCAAACGATAATCGCTCCCTCTTCTAGCCTCGTATTTTCTTCTACACGCAACACAGAACAATGGGAGATTCGCGCTGAACTTTGAAATTATTCAGGGTTCGTTTGACCTTTTTTATTCATTAATTGAGTTTTCTAGGCATTTAATGTCCATAATTCAAATCCGAACTACAAATACATGCTCAAGTGCACCAAAATGGCTAGAAAAAACGTACCTGTTTCCTTGGGGTGCATGTTTAGGTCCCATGGAATGAATGGGAACGAATTCAACCATCTCGCCGTCCTGGCTTGGCCACAAACATTGCGAATCTCGGTTTTTAAATCTCTATAAATCCAAAGCTCACCAGGAAATCATGAAACTTGGCATGGTGCCACTACATGGTACATCTAATTGTCCAATTTGGGCGAAGCTATATTACAAGCCTCTTACAAACCTGAGCCTGGCGCACCCCTCATGGTTCCGGTAGGGAAACATGCCCCTCTTGTGGGCGAAACGATAATCGCTGCCTCTTCTCGCCTTGAACTTTGTTTTCTATAGGCAACATAGAATAACAGGAGTGTCGGGCTGAGATTTGAAACTGTTTAGGGTTCGTTTGGCCATTGTATATATTACTAATTACTAAGTTTTCTATGCATTTAATGTAGTCCATAATTCAAATTTGAACTACAAGCACATGCTCAAGTGAAGCAAAATGGGTGGGAAATCGTACATGTGTCATTGGGTGCATGTTTAGGTCTCATTTAAGGGATGGGAATGAATTACAAACTTGTCGTCGTCCTGAAACATTGAGAATCTCGGTTTTTAAATCCCAGTCAATCAAAAAGTCACCCAAAAACATGAAACTTGACAGGGTTTCATGACATGGCACATATATGCTGTGGTAAAAAAATCGTCCAGTTTGAGAAGAGGCGCACACATTAGTAGCCAACGAAGTCCTTTTTGAAACAAAAAGCTGACACGTTAATATCGCAAACGGTTGTATTATATTAACCGTGTCGAAATTTAACCATACTCGGTGGCATGCGTGGAGCTGTTTGATTAGACAGGATGAGCGCGACAAGTCCACCGTGCAGGCTCGACGGGACGCGTGCGAGGAGTCCGCCGCGCAGGCTCGACGGGCCGCATGCATCCTGTCCACCTCGCAGGCTCGACGGGACACGTGCGAGCAGCAAGGCCGCCCATGCTGACCGGGAAGCAAGCTCTTTGTCGGGTGGTAGGTGCGACATATGCCAACGGGTGGCTTATCATTGTGGGAGCCAGTAAGACATCGCCGGTGCCTGGAAACGGGATAAGGCGAAGACATGCACGCCGGCGGATCTTACCCAGGTTCGGGGCTCTCCGTGGAGATAACACCCCTAGTCCTGCTCTGCGGGGTCTCCGCATGATCACCAGATCAACACAAGTAGCTACAGGTGCTCCTTGAGCTGTTTGGCTAGGGGAAGAAGAAGGGCAAGGCTAGCTCTCCTTTTCTCTCTATGTGGTGTGTAAAACTCTATGAGATCAACCCTTTGCATGGGTGTCCTGGGGGATTTATATAGGCCTACCCCCATGGGTACAATGGTAATCCGGCTAGGCGCGGGTCCTAGCCGTCAGTGTCTGTGCTCGCCGGCTTCTCCGTCGGCCGTTGGGGCCCGCCGACTGGTGGGTCCCACCGGCTGCCGGCCTCTTGGCCGACAGGCCGGCCCCACCGCCTGGGGGCCTGGTCGGCGGCTGGTTACTGTTGCCTCGCCCCTGATGACGAGGGCTTTGCCGAGGTAAGCATGGCTACAGTGCCGCCGCCTTGCGGGCTCTCACTGTAGCCTCACCTCGTCTTGTCTCCTTAATGATGCACATGTTTCGAGGGAGGGAGGTAGCCGGCTATTGGGAGCCGGCTACGCCCCAGGCCGACTAGGGGAGGCTGGGCCGCCTTCGAGTGTCTCTCTGGCTAAAGGGGCCCGCCGCCCGCGGGTCGTACTGGCGCCTGTCATGGGTGACGTCGAGGTCGACATGGCTACAGTGCCGCGCCGGACGGGGGATGGCTAACCCGTACGGCACCCTGTGGCCATGCTTGCTCCGGGATTTGGGGGTGGTAGGCTGTACTGCGGCCACGCCCCGTCTTATCACCGTTATGTGGGTGCAGTCTTGGTAGGCGCAGTCTTGGCCGGCTTCTGGGAGTCGGTCTTCTTCATCGCCGGCTTCTGGGAGTCGGTCCTCTTGGGGCCGGCTTCTGGGAGTCGGTCTTCTTCATCGCCGGCTTCTGGGAGTCGGTCCTCTTGGGGCCGGCTTCCCGGAGTCGGCCATCTCGTAGCTTTCTTCGGGAAGGTTTTTTGAGGCCGGGTCACCTTCTGGTAGTCGGCCTTGGGGATAGCTAGCCAGAGGAAGGCGGCCCCATGCTCTGGATGCTTGAAGGCTCGATTGGCCTGATAATTTTTAGAAGAGCCAGGGGGAGTCGGTTAGGCTACCCGTGGCCATTTACTCCCACAGTAGTCCCCGAAGCTGGTTGGGCTTCGAGGCTGAGAGGAGGTCGAGAAGCTCGATCAGCTTCTTATCTTGACGAGCCAGCAGCTGGGAGCCGGCTTCGGTTGGGCGCGCCGTCTTGGCGAAACTTCTGAAGTCTGAAGGCGGGAGTCAGTTGGTGCGCGCGCCGGGCTGCGGGCCGGCCGCTCGCCGCCCGCGAACCACGTGGCATCCTCCGGCTGAGAAAAGCCTGCCAACCCACGCGCGCCACAGGACGTCGGCCGCCGGGGGCCCACTACTCCTACGCCTAGGCCCAGGCGCGGATTCTCTGTGGCCTAGAGCGGGCCGCACGCCTTCCGGCGGTAGTTTTTGCACGTCGTTAGGGCGCAATAATTGCGGGGCGTGGGGGAGTGGGCGCAATTAATCCCACGTTCCCCCCATGCCTCGCCTCCTCGGCTTCACCGCACGAGGCTATAAGTAGGGGGAGGAGGGTAAGCGGCAGACACTTGCACGCTCCTCCTCTCTCCGCCATCTTGTTCCTCCTTCTTTCCATTGCAGCAGCATCTTGCCGCCGTGCCGTCCCACCAATCTTCACACCACCCTGTAGCTTTGCCACCGCAGGGCCGTGCTTTCTCCGCTGCCGCACCCTTTCTCGCCAGCTTCTCGCCATTATGCAGTACGGCGGGGACTGGGACGGCTCCAACGTCCATATGGACCACATCGACTTCCTCCGCAAGACGCGGCGGTTGCCCGGCAAGGACCAGGTGCGGGTCCGTCTCGCGCCGGAGAAGGA
The DNA here is from genome assembly GCF_018294505.1 of Triticum aestivum. NCBI lineage: Eukaryota > Viridiplantae > Streptophyta > Magnoliopsida > Poales > Poaceae > Triticum > Triticum aestivum. The sequence continues at coordinate 323,418,398 of NC_057799.1, forward strand.
GATCACGCCGGCGCTGGAGGAAGGCGAGCGGGTAATCTTTCGCTCGCACTTCCTGCGCGGCCTCGATCTGCCCGCGAGCGCCTTCTTCTGCTCCTTCCTCGAGTTTTATCAGCTCCAGCCGCACCACCTCACTCCAAACACGGTGGTGCTGCTTTCCGCCTTCGTCACTCTGTGCGAGGGCTTTCTTGGCGTTCTCCCCACCCTCGAGCTCTCGGGAGAATTCTTCCAAAACAAGCTCGGCACCCGCATGCAGGGCGTGCCGGCTCAGAGCGGCGCCTTCATCACGATGCGGAGGCCGGCAGCCGACAACCCCTTCCTCGTCATCACGCTGATCCAGTCGGTGAAGCGCTGCCAGAAGTCGTACTTCTACGTGAAGAACGCCGCCCTGCAAGGCGACTACGTCAACTTGCCGGCTTACGTAGCCGGCCCGCCGGCTGGGAGGCGGCCCCAGTGGTCCTATCGGGCCGTGACGCTGTCGCCGGCTGGAGCCGCGACCGTCGCCCGACTCCGGGTAATGATCTAGTCGGAGGGCCTGACTGGGTCCGACCTGCTGGCCGCCTTTGTCACGCGCCGGGTGCGCCCGCTTCAAAGCCGCCCTCATCTGATTTGTCAGATGAGCGGCCAACTCAATCCGAGTCGGATGTGCACCAAGGAGATGCCTCACGACGAGGTGGCTCATATGGTGAATCATCTCGCGAACTGCAAGCTCTCCACAGAGTGGCGGTTTGGCAAGGAGCCGTACTCCCGTGCACATCCCCCGCCTACGGTATGCTTTCTTTATCCTTTCTTCTTTTAGTTTTGTCACCAAGTTTTTCTTGGCCGACTCTGACCAGTCGGCAAGTCCTGGCAGAGCCCTCTCCTTCGACCTGCGGCCGAGATAGCGGGGGCGGATCACCGATTTCTCCCCGACCGGGCGGAGCATGACTTGGAGGACCCCGACTTGGGGGCGGCCGCCATGGACAACACCGAGGCGGGAGGCGGCGAAGCAGGCGGCGACGCAGGCGGCTCCGGGCTTGGAGCCAGCTTTGACGACCGGCAGGATGACGACGAGGCAGAAATCGTCCCACGCCGCCAGCCGGCGTCCGACCATGGCGCGGTTTCCTCCGCCGCGCCGCCTGCTTGGGGCGGCGCACAGAAGCGCCGGGCCGCGTCGGGCTTGTTCGGCAGTCGGCCGAAGAAGCCCAAGGGCGGGGCGGCGGCCACCAGACGAGATGAGGCGGCCGCGAAGGCGGCCTGCTTCCGCAAGGTGGTGAAGCAGCCGCAAACGGTTTCGGCGTAAGTGTAGATTCTCTTGCATATTCTTTCTTCTGTTCTTGTCGATTTCTGAACCCTTGTCTTGTCTCAAAAATCAGGGCTCCGCTTTCTCTTGAGCGGGTTGCTGCCGCATCCGTGGTTGGATCGCCAGGAGGATCTGGGAGCACCCGCCGTGTGGACCCCTGCGCCGAGTTTCAAGCGGCGACGGAGCGAAATGCACGGGAAGAGCGGGAGTCGGAAGAGCTGAGGGCGGCTGCCGCCAAGGCGGCACAGGAGGAGGCGGAGTAGTCGGCGAAGGCACGTGCCGACGCAGCGGCCAAGGCCCAAGCGGAGGCTGCAGCCGCGGCGACAGCGGAGGGGGCCTTGCTTGTCACCCCTCTGCGTGTCGCGGCGCCCGAGATCCCGGAGCCCCCGCCGGAGGAAGCCGGCGGCGACCTGCCGGGGTTGGAGAGGGAGGACGACGTCGTCGTCCAGGAGAGGGAGGCGGCACCGCCCTCGCCGACTGGGGTGGCCCAAGGCAGCCGGCCTAACGCGCCGCCTGCGCAATCGGCTGGGGGGGAGCCGGCTGCGAGGACGGACCTGGTGGTCCAGTCGCCATCGCGCCAGCGTGCGGGGAAGGCAACTTCGGCTCCAGACCCGCAGAAAGCCGCGGGCTCCAGCTCGTCGGCCCAGGACGTGGAGACGGCCAGCGCCAGCTCGGGGTGGACGCCGGGTGGTGGGACAGCCGTGGTGAATGTGGCGGCGCAAGAAGTCCAGAACCGGCTTCAGTCCCAGGCTGCAGTGCTGAGGCAATATAATGACGAGTTCCTCGCGACACGGGCGGCCATTCGGGTAAGTCTTCCCTTTTTTGCTTCTTGATCTTGGTTTCTTCCGTGGGGGCGCGTCAGCGCACCCACTGGGTGTAGTCCCCGAGTTCCGAGTCGGCTGCTGAGCAGGCGGCTTGGAACTTCTTAGTAGGCTTTGTTTGCTATCTTGTTCTCATTCGCTTCTCTGTCCGACTTGCAGGACTACCACAACCTTGGTGCGGCTGCCTTCAACTCCCAGGCTCGGGAGCTGACCCAGAAGACTGCTGATCTAGCTGAGAGCCGGGGTAAGTGCTTCATCTTTTATCTCATGTGGGGGCGCGTCAGCGCACCCACTGGGTGTAGTCCCCGAGATTCGGGCCGACTGCTGTGCAGTCGGGTCGGATCTTTCTTGACGACTTCTTTCTTATTGCTCTTTTCTTCTCTGCCATATCTGCAGTGGCCAACGCCAAACTGAGGGAGCAGCTGGGTGGGACCCAGGCCGCCCTTCGTGCTAAGGAAGCCGAGTTTGACGCCTTGGCTCAGGAGCGTGACCGCCTGGTCAAGAAGCTGGCCGACCAGGAGGAGAGCCACAAGGCGGCCCTGAAGGCGGTGCAGGATAGCTAGGCCGCCCTCCAAGCCGAATATGAGACCGAGGCGGCGAGCTGGGCCGAGGCGAGGCAGTCGTTGATCAACGGCTACGGCCAGATCGAAGACTTGGTTGACGGTAGGCCGCCCTCTTCTTCGTTCCTTGCTTGCCGCTTGCCGTTTGGTTCACTCTCTGACTTGGTATTTTTCTCTTCTTTCTCTTTCTTTCTTGTGCAGAGTACTTCCCTGGCAACTCTACTGCTGCCAACTAGGTCATCGAGGCCCACCGCGAGGCGCAAAGGCAGGCTGGCGCCAAGATCGCGCCGAATGCTCGCCGGTCGCTTGAGGAACAGCTCCTGGCGATTCAAGCCCGCCTCTAGCGTGTTGGGGCACAGGTGCTGGCCGCTCTCTGGCCCGGCGAGGTGATTCCCCGCACCCCCAGTCGGACAGCCGACTGGCTGGAGGTAGCGGCCGGCCGTTTCGAGGCCTGGAAGGCTTCTGCAGCTCAGTCAGGTGCCAGGCGGGCGCTGGAGTTCGTCAAGGCCTGGTATCCTGAGCTGAGTTTGGACCAGCTGGCCACCTGGCGGCAGGAGGCCGACACGGAGCTGGAGTCGGTGCGGCCGACTATCATCCAGCGTGCCTCGGCGATCGTCGACTACATCGACACCAGCGCCTTTGCTCCTGAGGTGGATGACAACGGCGTTGCCCAGCCGGAGGAGTGGTTCGGGCTGAACCCAGCAGATGGCGAGGACTCGGCGGAGGAGATCGACTACAGCGACGAGGGCGAGGAGGAGGAGGAGGAGGGTGAAGACGTTGTGCCAGATGGTGGAGCAGCCGGCCAGCCTCAGCTTGACCGTTCTTCCAGCAACAAGGCGTGTGCGAGCGCACCACCTGCAGGCGGCGATGATCAAGCCGAGACTCACCAGTCGGCCACCCCTCCAGCCGGCACTGCCGTCTCCACCGACCAGCCCGGCTCCCCTGCTGCGCCCTTAGTCTAATCTGCCGCCTTTACTTTCCTGTTTTATTACTCTTTGAACAATATTTGTTAAGTTTGCGCAGTTCCACTCACTGGGTGTGTATTCGAACTATATTGACTGCCGTCCTGTTGAAGGCCTTATGTGTAAATATAATCATGCATGTGTTTGGCTTTCCATTGTTAATGCTTTTTATCCTTTGGCTGTTTCCTTTGCCGCCCTCCCTTGGTTGCCGCCTTCCCAGCCGGACAGCTGCTCTGCAGTCTGTGGCTGGAGAAGTGCTTGGCCGGTTGGGAGGGCAAGTACTCTAGCTTTCTTGGATTGTAGCGAAGTGAATGGGAAGCCGGCCAGCCGGCTGTTTTGACAGCTGGTAGGCGTGGTTGGAGGCCAGCTTGTGTTATATAAGTTTGTTAGTCCTTAGCCATTTTTCGTGTGGGCATCCTTTCCTGCCTTTGGCTCTTGCCAGTCGGACAGTCGGTTCTTCGAGCTGCGACTTACAACAAGAGAGGGCTCGGGTGGTGGCACACTACTTGTCTGACTTCAGGTAGAACTTTTAATATAACTCAAGGCGGCCAGTCCCCGGGCCGACTAGTTGAACCCGGTGACAGATAGAGAATCAAATGTAATAGTACATTCATGGGTATGACACTCGTCATTCATAGATAAAGGAGGGCAGTCCCCGAGTGCGCCTCGGGGGGGCGGTTGTCTTGTACTTAATACAAAAAGGTAGCATGATACATACTGCTTTTAACTGTAAAATCTTCTTAGGAGATTGGCGTTCCATGGTCGTTCTGACTCCTTCCCGAAATCATCCCTCTTGCATGCTCTCGGCTTTTGTGCGTCGATCAGGTAGTAGGAGTCGTTGCCTAGGGCCTTGCTGATGACGAAAGGGCCTTCCCAAGGGGCCGAGAGCTTGTGCTGGCCGGTTGTTCGCCGGATCAGCCGTAGCACAAGATCGCCCTCTTGGAAGGATCTTGGCTTGACCTTCCGGTTGTGGTAACGGCGCAAACCCTGCTGGTAGATGGCGGACCGGCTGAGTGCTAACAGCCGGCCTTCTTCCAGCAGGTCGATGCCGTCTTCTCGCGCTTCCTTGGCCTCCGCCTCCGTGTACATGGTGACCCGAGGCGAGTCGAACTCGATGTCAGTTGGAATGACAGCCTCGGCACCATATACAAGGAAGAAAGGAGTGAAGCCAGTTGACTTGTTCGGGGTAGTACGCAGAATCCAGAGGACAGCCGGCAGCTCATCGAGCCAGCAGCCGGCCGAACGCTCCAGTGGTACGACTAGTCGGGGCTTGATGCCGGAGAGGATGAGGCCGTTTGCTCGCTCGACCTGGCCGTTTGACTGCGGGTGGGCAACGGACGCTAAGTCCAGTCGGATGCCCTGTGTCGCGCAGAAATGTGCTCGCAAAATTCGTGTCGTTGTCGGTGATGATGCTGTGTGGTACACCATACCGAGTAGTGATGTCTGCGATGAATGTCACGGCAGTCGGCCCGTTCAGCTTCTTGATTGGCTTTGCTTCAATCCACTTGGTGAATTTGTCCATGGTGACAAGCAGATGTGTCATGCCGCCGCGGGCTGTCTTGAATGGGCCCACCATGTCCAGCCCCCAAACGGCAAAGGGCCAGGTGAGGGGGGTTGTCTTGAGTGCAGAAGCCGGCAGGTGTTGCTTGGAGCTGAAGACTTGGCATCCTTTGCAGCATTTGACTAACTCCTTGGCGTCTTCCAAAGCAGCCGTCTAGAAGAAACCATGGCAGAAAGCTTTGGCGACAAGTGATCTTGAGGCCGCGTGGTGGCCGCACGCCTTGGTGGATATCCTTGAGGATTGCTATGCCCTTCTCTGGCTCGACGCAGCGCTGGAAGACTCCAGTGATGCTACACTTAACAAGTTCTCTGTTTATTATTGCGTATGCTCCGGCTCGGCGTTGCACTAGTCTTGCCGGGATCTCATCGGTCGGCAGCTCTCTGTTTACTAGGAAGTTGAGGATGGGCTGGGCCCATGATGGAGTTGTGACTTCTTCTGTTGTCAGTACGGCTACTGTGACCCGGGTGGGTGGGTTGGGTGGTGGAGAGTTGGAGTCGGCCACCACCTGTTGTGTCGTTGCAGTCCCCGGGCCGACTGCTGCAGTCCCCGGGCCGGGTTCTGAAGTCCCCGAGCCGGGTGCGACTACGGCAGTCTCCGGGCCGCTTGTCGAAATCCCCGAGCCACCTGCTGGGTTCCCCCAATCGGATCCAACTGCATCAGGGGCAGGCGATACGAAGATAGAGTCTGATTCTGGAGACGGCTTGATAGACGGTTTGAGGAGGCGCTGGAGAGAGACACCAGTTGGTATAGCTTGTCGGGTGGAGCCGATCCGTGCCAGGGCATCTGCTTGCTCGTTGTCGGCCCGTGGCACATGGAGGAACTCGCACCCTTCGAAGTATCCGCTAATTTGCTGGACGAAGAATCAATAGCTCGCCATGTTTGTGTCCTTGGCGTCCCAGTCGCCAGATGACTGCTGGACCACCAAATCCTAGTCGCCATAACACAGCATCCGGCGTATGCCGAGCTCTTTGGCTAGCCGGAGCCCGTGTATGAGCGCCTCGTACTTAGCCACATTGTTGGAGGCGGCAAAATGGATTTGCAATGTGTATCTGAGCTTGTCACCCTTGGGAGAGGTGAGGACGATGCCGGCTCCCAAGCCGGTGCGCATCTTGGATCCGTCGAAGTGCATCCGCCAATGAGTGGAGTCGGGAGCCGGCGGTAGGTACTGGGTCTCGGCCCAGTCGACAAGGAAGTCGGCCAATACTTGGGACTTGATGGCGGTGCGGGGCTGGTAGAAGATTGTGTAAGGAGCCAGCGCAATGGCCCACTTAGCCACCCGACCGGATGCATCCCGGTTGCCTATGATCTCGGCAAGCGGGGCAGTGCATACGACCGTGATGGGATGCTCTTGAAAGTAGGGCTTCAGCTTCTTGGCGGCGAAGTACACTCCATAGCGCATCTTCTGGTAATGCGGGTAGTTTTGCTTCCAGGTGGACAGTACTTCGCTTAAATAATATACCGGCCTCTGAACTAACTGAGCTCGGCCTTCTTCTGGGCGCTGGACCATGATGACTGTACTGACCACTCGGCTAGTCGCAGCAATGTAGAGGAGCATGGGCTCCTTCTCAGTCGGCGCTGCCAGGACAGGTGGAGTGGTCAGCATCTTCTTCAACTCGTGGAAGGCATGGTCTGCTTGGTCGTTCCACTCGAAGTGGGTGGACTTCTTCATGAGTCGGTACAGGGGGAGAGCCTTCTCCCGTAGCCGGCTGATAAAGCGGTTTAGGGAGGCCAGGCACCCGGTGAACTTCTGAACGTCTCGCAACTTGGTGGGAATCTCCATTCTCTCAATGGCCTTGATCTTCACTGGGTTGCACTCAATGCTCCATTCGGAGACCAAAAAGCCTAGAAGCTAGCCGGCTGGTACTCCGAACACGCATTTCTCGGGGTTGAGCTTGATCTGGAATCGGCGCAAGTTGGCAAATGTTTCTCTGAGGTCTTCCAGCAGGGTGCCGCGCTTCTCCGTCTTCAACACAATATCATCTACATAGACGTGGGCATTTCTACCGAGTTGCTTGAGGAGGCATTTCTGCATGCAACGCTGAAAAGTGGCACCGGCATTCCTCGAGCCGAATGTCATAGTCAGGTAGCAGAAAGCTCTGAATGGTGTGACGAAGGCGGTCTTCAGGCGGTCGGCTGGGTCCAACTTGATCTGGTGGTATCCTGAGTAAGCATCCAAGAAACTCAACAACTTGCATCCGGCTGTGGAGTCTATCACTTGATCAATCCGTGGTAGGGCAAACGGATCTTTGGGGCAGGCTTTGTTGAGGCTGGTGTAATCTATACACATACGCCATTTGTTGTTCTTCTTCAACACCAAGACCAGGTTGGCAAGCCACCCTGGAAAAAACACCTCCATAATGAAGCCGGCGGCCAAGAGCCGGGCTATCTCTTCTCCTACGATCCTTCTTTTCTCCTCCGACAGTCGGCGGAGAGGCTGGTTGACTGGTTTCGCGTCCGCTCGGACGTGTAGCTTGTGCTCGGCGAAATCCTTTGGAACACCCGGCATGTCCTTTGGGGACCATGCAAAGATGTCTCGATTCTCACGGAGGAAGTCGATGAGCTCGCCTTCCTATTTACTGTCCAGGTTTGCACCAATGACAGCAAACCTCTCCGGGTTCTCCGGGTCCAGAGGTATCTTCTCTGTCTCCTTGGCCGGCTGGAAGGAGCCCTGAGCATCATATTCCTTGGGGCTGGGGGACAGGGCCGGTTGCTTGCCGGCCATGGCCATGACTCGGTCCAACATCTTCTTCTCTTCAGCAACCACGAGGGACTCGGCCAGTCGGCTGCTGGCTGCAGCGCACTCGATGGACTTCTTGTAGTCTCCGGCTATAGTGATGATCCCCTTTGAACTCGGCATCTTCATCTTGAGGTAGGCGTAGTGGGGCACAGCCATGAACTTGGCCAGGGTAGGTCGGCCAAGAAAGGCGTGGTAAGGGCTTTCCAGATCCACAACTTCAAACCAGATCGCTTCTCGGCGAAAGTGATCCTTGTCTCCGAAGAGAACATCCATCTTGATCTTGCCGATTGGGGAACAGGACAGACCGGGTACGATGCCATGGAATACAGTCCGGCTTGGCATGAGCTGCTTCGCCTTGAGGTTCAGCTTCTCCATGGTGTCGCGGTACAGTATGTTGATGCTGCTTCCACCATCAATCAGCACGCGGGAGAAACGGGCAGCTCGCCTTTCCGTCGCAAGGGTGACGTCCAACACCAATGCGTAGGAGCCGGGAGACGGCATCACCTCTGGGTGATCGGCCCGGCTCCAGCTGATAGGCCTTTCAGACCAATGCATGAACTCGGGGTTGCTGGAGGCGACCGCGTTGACTTCTTGGTGCTGTCGGCGCCGACTGCGCTTGTCTTCAATCTGGCTCATGAAGACGACGTAGGCGGTGTGCTCATCTGGGAACTCATCCTGAATGGCTCCGACTGCTGTCGAACAGCCGGCTATTGAGGGGCTGGAGGCGGCGGGCCGGGAGGCGGAGGCTGCACCAGCCCCTCGCCCTTGGAGATCCGCGTGAGCCAATGGCACTTCCGGGTCGTGTGGTTGGACGGCTTCGCGCCGCTGTGGAACTTGCAGGGGGCATCGAGAGTTTGCTCGTAGGAGAAGGCCGGCTGCCAAGCCGGCCTGCCGCCCTTCTTCTTGGGAGCGGGCCGCTCTTCGGGCTGCTCGTCTTCGACGGTGGCCACCTGCCGACTGGTGGAAGGCGGCATAGGGGCCTTGCGCTTGTGGTCGTTCTGGTAGGGGCGTCGGTTGGAGTCACCAGCCGGCGTCTTGGGAGCCGGAGCAAGCACCTTTCCAGAGGCGTCCACTCGGAGCTCGGTCTTCATCGAGGAGTCGGCCGTGGCGTACTTGTCTGCTATGACCAGCAGCTCGTCGAGGGTAGTCGGCTCGTCGCAGAGGAGTCGGTGCTTGAGGAGGGTGCCCTCTCGGCACCCGGTGGTGAAGTATTCTATGGCTTGAACCTCGTGCACCCCCTCACAGGAGTTGCGGAGCTCGGCCCAACGCGTGAGGTAGTCGAGGCCGCTTGTATGTGCTGGTGAAGTTGCGTACGAAGACTTCCGTGAAGTCTAGCCAGCTGTTGACGCTGTAGGGCTTGAGGCGGTTCAGCCAGGTGCGTGCCGTGCCTTGAAGCATGAGAGGGACGTACTTCACGGCAACGCGCCTGTTGCCGTTTGCTATGCTGACTGCGGTTGAGTAGTCGATCAGCCAATCTTCCGGCTTCACGGAGCCATTGTATTTTGGCGTGTCTCTGGGGAGTGAGAACCCTTTGGGGAAGGGCTCGTCGCAGATGCGGGGGCCAAAGCAAGGCGGGCTGACATCATCTTCTTCTTCTAGCGCCAGGGATCACGCTAGGCGGTCGATCCGATGGCGGGCATCATTCTCGCCGACTCCTTTGCGGTGGCCTAGTCGGCCACCGAGAGTCGGATGCATGACAGGCGGCGGGGTGGGATATCTCTCCCCACGAGGCGGGGGGAGACGGATTGCCTTGTCGTTCCACCGCTCGGGGGCGGCCATTTGCGTCGCGCTCGATGGTGACCCGAGTCCGGCTGCGGCTAGCAGCCGGCTCCTTGTCTTTCCTTGTGCGGGAGCCGCTTGCAGTCGGCGTCCGAGACGTCGCAGCATGTTCTCGACGCGGGGCAGGACTCTCAGCGCGGGCGCCGGCTTCATGCCGTTCTGCGGCCGCGTCGATCAGCTGCTGGATGCGTCTAGTCATGTAGGGGAGCTCATCAGCCCCCAGCCCATTCAGCTCTTCTGCGGCCGCCTGAGCGGCACGCAGGTTCTCGAGTGGTGTGGCGTAGACTGGGCGGTCTGCTCCCAGCATGCTGGCGATGGTCGCGCCGCGCTTCTTGACGGGGCCGGCTCGGCTCGGCCCGCCAGGAGGCGACGTACCAAAGGCGGCGCGGTCGACTTCGCGCTGGTGAGCCTCAGTGAGGCATCTCATGGATGCTATCTTCTGGCCCCCCGCGATGAGGGCGAGGCGGCGTGCCTCTAGAGTCTCGGCATCGGCGTCGGCCGGGATGGGGACGGACAAGTCGTGCAGCGCCGCTTGTAGGGCGTCGTGGGCGTTCTCGCCCGAGACGGTGCCGTGGCTGATGACCAGCACCTCAGTGACAGCGCTGCTGCCACTGTCGGCTCGAGGGAGAGGGTCGTCGATGATCACCACGTCGGTGGGGAAGGCGTCAAGCGATGCCGTGTCGGAGTCGACAAGCATCGGGTCGGTGGAGCCGACCGACTCCAAGTCGACAGCAAGCTTGCTGGAGACGTGAAGCTGGTCGAGGAGGCTGACGAGGCGGCTCTCGGGGTAGTCTGTGCCCGCGTCGGACGCGGGCTCGTCGGAGATGCGAGTCTCGCCAAGAAGGTCGGCGAGGCAGCTCACGCGTAGGCGTCGTCGACGCCTTGTTGCGCGTCAGGGCAAGCACCATCGGGCGTAGCGGGCTGGCTACGCTCGCGGGGGAGGAAAAGGGTTCCCGTCCAGAACAGGTCTCCAGATGACAGTGCACCTGGCCCCATGGTGGGCCCCAAATGTCGGGTAGTAGGTGCGACATATGCCAACGGGTGGCTTATCATTGTGGGAGCCAGTAAGATATCGCCGGTGCCTGGAAACGGGATAAGGCGAAGACATGCACGCCGGTGGATCTTACCCAGGTTCGGGGCTCTCCGTGGAGATAACACCCCTAGTCCTGCTCTGCGGGGTCTCTGCATGATCACTAGATCAACACAAGTAGCTACAGGTGCTCCTTGAGCTGTTTTGCTAGGGGAAGAAGAAGGGCAAGGCTAGCTCTCCTTTTCTCTCTATGTGGTGTGTAAAACTCTATGAGATCAACCCTTTGCATGGGTGTCCCGGGGGATTTATATAGGCCTACCCCCCATGGGTACAATGGTAATCCAGCTGGCTCGGGTCCCAGCCGTCAGTGTCTGTGCTCGCCGGCTTCTCCGCCGGCCGTTGGGGCCCGCCGACTGGTGGGTCCCGCAGGCTGCCGACCTCTTGGCCGACAGGCCGGTCCCACCGCCTGGGGGCCTGGTCGGCGGCTGGTTACTGTTGCCTCGCCCCTGATGACGAGGGCTTTGTCGAGGTAAGCGTGGCTACAGTGCCGCCGCCTTGCGGGCTCTCACTGTAGCCTCACCTCGTCTTGTCTCCTTAATGATGCACATGTTTCGAGGGAGGGAGGTAGCCGGCTATTGGGGGCCGGCTATGCCCCAGGCTGACTAGGGGAGGCCGGGCCGCCTTCGAGCGTCTCTCTGGCTAAAGGGGCCCGCCGCCCGCGAGTCGTACTGGCGTCTGTCGTGGGTGACGTCGAGGTCGACATGGCTACAGTGCCGCGCCGGACGGGGGATGGCTGACCCGTACGGCGCCCTTTGGCCATGCTTGCTCCAGGATTCGGGGGTGGTAGGCTGTACTGCGGCCACGCCCCATCTTATCACCGTTATGTGGGTGCAGTCTTGGTAGGCGCAATCTTGGCCGGCTTCTGGGAGTCGGTCTTCTTCATGGCCGGCTTCTGGGAGTCGGTCCTCTTGGGGCCGGCTTCCTGGAGTCGGCCATCTCGTAGCTTTCTTCGGGAAGGTTTTTTGAGGCCGGGTCGCCTTCTGGTAGTCGGCCTTGGGGATAGCCGGCCAGAGGAAGGCGGCCCCATGCTCTGGATGCTTGAAGGCTTGATTGGCCTGATAATTTTTAGAAGAGGCAGGGGAGTCGGTTAGGCTACCCGTGGCCATTTACTCCGACACTCTTTGACCTCCATGCACCAGCCGCTAGCCGCCTCGCTCACAACTTCTCAATTAATGGGTTAATTAAAGCACCTGGACGGACGGTGTTTGCTTGTGATCCCATGGTAGCATTTGCTTTGTTCATGTTTTCAACTAGTATTCCGCCCTAATTTAAATTGCCACATAGGGCAACGGATAATACGATCACAAATAAAATGGCAACTGATAATATGAAGACAAATTTACAATGGCGCATATAATAATTGTCTTACATATTCCAGATAATTTAAAATGCCACATGTGGCAAAGCCCGGAAGACATAGGGGCAAGAGAAGACGGAAATTGCAGACAACGATCTGGTCGCTACTGTCTCTACTTGTCGATGGATCGCCGGGCGACGAAATCCTCCAGCTCCTTCTTCAATTCCTCACAACTTTGCTTGAAAGCAGCCACGGATTCCTCCACCTCCTGCTCGCACTCGATCCAGAGCTTCCTCAAGCCACCCATCAGTTCCTCGACGACCGCTTTCAGCGTCATCTCCGAGGCACTGCTCTGCTCATGCAGCATCTTCCAGCCGGCAATCTCCTCCTCCTTCTCGGTGAGCAAATTGAGGAGCTTCGCATTGTCACCCATGAGTTGCTCGACGAGGCCAGTCGCCTTGTCAACTGAGGCATCGTTGATCTTGAGCAGCTTCATCAAGCTGTCGACCAGCTCCTGCTACGTAGTGACGCCAGCGAGAATGTCGTCGTTGCCGGTGAAGGACTTCAGGAACGCCGGCTCGTCGGGATGGCCGACGTCGCGAATGCGCTTATGAGAGCCGTCGCATGCCCGTGAGAGCTCGTTCGAGGGCTCCGCGGCACGCCGGTACATCTCTACTGCGGCTGCGGCTTCGCGGTGGGAGCTCTCTAGTGCTTCCGCGGCATTGGTCTTTGCTGCCTGGTTATATGTCCACCCTAAACTCCTCCTAAAGGTCATGGCGGAACGACTTGATAGGAAAGACCAGTTTTGTGGGTGATGAGGAGAAGAACTGTGAAGTAATTTTCGAGTGGGTAGTTTTTATAGCCCTGTGCTAAGTGTGAACACTTATTAGTTTGATAGGTGTGAACAGATTTGCAATTACTTATTGTGTTGTGATCTACAATGTGACGAGAAACAAGGTCAAAATTTATTGATGGCAGAAGGTTGACCATGTGGTTGCTCGCCGTTGAGGCGGCCGCCGCGCACTTCGCTCTGGCGTCCCTGCGCGCGCTCTACTCGCCGTTGAGGCAAATTTACAATGGCAACGGTTAATAATTCTTAATAATTGTCTTACATATTCAGGATAATTTAAAATGCCACATGCGGCAAGGCCCAGAACACTCACGACCTACATATGCATATAATTATAATAAAATATAAGCTAAAAAGCTGAGCTGGCGGCCTTCCGACGATGGTCTTCTTGGACTCCATGATTAGCATAGAACCCTTGCGGTCGTTCACTCCAAGTGTCCCGACCCGCCTCCGCCTACGGAGCTGCTGGCACTAGAAGGCTCTTGGGGCTGCTGGGCTTCTTCCAGAAGTCCTTGACAGCGTGCAATCGCGCGCATGACAACTCCGCAGAACCGCTCCATTTCCATGTCTCTGGCCTGGTAGCAAATTCCTGCGATCACCTGCATCCTTAAGATATCATGTTGGCGATGTTCTACTTCGTCGGGGACGTCAACTCCACCAAGGATGTGCTTAAGCCTGGCCACCACATCATCGGGATCGAGGTTGACACGGCCGCCGCGGGTAATGATGAAGCCGCAGGCTGCCTGTGTCTTGACTGAATCGCAGAGGTCCTCTGCCCGTTCCTTGCAGGGCATCAGGCTCTCGATGAGCACTGGTAACAGTGGCTCTTCGGGTGGGTCATCGATCATGCCACCGAGCAGCTCTGGATCTTTTGCGTGGTGGATGGCGAACTATTCATCACACCTCCTCTGCAATATGTCGATTGTGCCCCGAAGGACTGACACGCCGATATCGCTGCCGATGGGCCATGGTGCATGCACCGGCCGATGAAGCTCTTGCTCCCCGACCTGCTCCGGCTCGCTCTCCTCACCGAAGATGTAATGCATGTAGGCATCGACGTCGAAGCTTTGATTGTTGCCTGGCATGCTTGGAATAACTAATGGTAGATGGGTGAGGACTAGATGTGCGCAGAGTGTCGCGGCGGTGCATTGCCGCCTTGGTTATATGCAGCAAGCCATTAGCTAGTAGCGAGAAACCGGTGAGGGAAGAGGCGTGGATTTTACAATTTACCCATGTGGAGCGCGAAAAGCATTTGCTGGAGCGCGGGAAGCATTCGCTTGAGCGCGGGAAGACTAAGTGGAGCACACACACAACCCGAATATCGTATCCGGTGCCATGTGTTATTTATCACACAAGTTTTAACATAAGGAAACGTATGTGTAACTTACTAATCATCACACGCGAGTACTCGCAGACGCATCGTGTGCGATACTCCTAGCCACCGCAAGCAACTAGTTTGCATTTTTCAAAGTTTTTTGTACACACAAAATCGCACACGAACTAACTGTATTAACCGTCTGTGTTGTAATTTCTCATCGCAAACAGTTCATCCGAGTCGGCTGTTTGCCACGTATCACACAAATCTTGTTAAGTTGAACCATTTCTGTTGTGTTCGCTAATCGAAAACAGTTCCTCCGAGTGAACCGTATGCCCTATATCACACACACCTTGATCTAGCTAACTGTTTCTGTTGCACTCCCTAGTAGCAAACAGTTCATCGGAGTGAACTGTATGCCGTATATCGCACACACATTGATATGGCTACCCGTTTCTGTAACAGTTTGAACGGGTTAACCATGTGCCCTAAATCGCACACGCAACTAAAATCTGAACCGTGTTTGATGGCGCTGCCATCGCAAACGTTTTGCACCCTTTTTGACGGTTTTTACATCCCCGTTTGTGATTAATGCATCGCACACAGTTTCATCGAAGGGTCTCTGATCATAGTGACTTGTTAGCAGCATGCTACAGTAGTGAACTACAAGTTCGCTACAGTGGAAACCTCCATCGATGTAAAAGTGCTCAAGGTTACGGACATAGCCTGCAAGAACCTTGTCGAAATCCATGGCCACTACAAGGTTCGGGGAAAGAAGGACTCCCTGGTTGAACTCGCCTCGGCCATCATCAACTCCTACTATGAAAAGATGAAGCAGGATACCAACATAACATATCATGTATCCTAGCACGGGGCCTAGATGCGGCAATTGGAGGAAGCTCGCCTCAGGCTCGCGGCCAAGAACGTGTACACATGCTACGAGATGCACATGCAGATCGTTGACATGAGGGATTACCTCCTTCCTGTAATCGACGAGGCCGGATCGAGCCACCAGTAGAGCAGTGGCGTCAAGCATCACAAGAAGAAGTAGATGATGATCATATGATCGTTTATCCTAGTTAATTATGCATGTAATAGTTACTTTGGGGTGTGCAAATGTCATGTGTGTACTGGCCACCTATGTAATTGGATGTTTAATTTTCTTGTGCACATTTCTGTTCTCTTGGCTCAACACAAACAGTTCATCCGAGTGAACTGTATGCCCTCTATCGCACACACCTTGATCTGGGTGACCGTTTCTGTTGCATTCCCTAATCGCAAACAGTTCATCCGAGTGAACTGTATGCCCTCTATCGCACACACCTTGATCTGGGTGACTGTTTCTGTTGCATTCCCTAATCGCAAACAGTTCATCTGAGTGAACTGTATGCCGTATATCGCACACAACTTCATTTGGCTGCCCGTTTCTGTTGTTCTGGCTCGTCGCAAACATTTCATTGGAGAGAATAGTATGCCACACATCGCACACGCAATTATAATATGAATCATGTTTGATGTCTCCGCCATCGCAAATGTTTCGTGTCATTTTGATGGGTTTTTTACATCACCGTTTGCGATTAATGCATCGCACATAGTTTCCTTGAAGGGTCTCTAATTGTAGTCTCATGTTTGGACCATCCTGCAGTAGTGTGGTCTCCAAGAAAGCTGATAAAAACTATCTTGAAGACAGTGAGGCAACCCCAAAGTCTTGTCTTGATGTAGAGTTCAAGTTACTGGCCACTACTGCTGGCACAAGCTCTTCGAACTCGCTGCCTGAATTAGTTTGGCTTCTTCAGTCTCAGATACAAGTTGAAATACATCAATCAACTATGTTGCGACAAGAATCCAAAGGACTGAGGAAGTCCCTACAGAATTCAGATGCATACTTTCTGGTGTAACAGCAAGAGTTGGAGGATTTAAGCGCCAAACAAGAGAAAGCTAATTGTTGGTGCAATATTTGCCCTCCTGTGTTTTGGAGATTGTTGACAGAAACAGGCCTGGACTGATTTGTTTGCTATTGCATACAGAGGGAAATACTCCATGCAGAACCAAAGAGAATGCTGTCTCCGGTGTCAAGTTTGAGGAACTTCATCGAAGAATATCTGCATTGCAGAGAAGAATGAGCTACATTTATTGAAGAATTGTAGACGAAATGATTGATGTGAAGGAGTTAGCCCCTCAAAAATTATTACTGACGTGAAGCAAGTAGTTCAGAGATTTTGTCCGAAGGAAAATGACTGCAGTGAATGGATCTCGAAGACAAAGTGAAGACATAGTATTCATTTCGTTGTTCTTCTTTCATTTATTTGAGTCATAGGGCCTCTATACTATAAAGAGGGTGTAGGTTCTCGAAGCTTAGATCTGCTGTGATGCTTAGCCTGAATCCTATGAAATATGCGAGAGAAATCTCTTTATGCTTCGAATGATTACCTGGCAGCAGTAGGCGTTGTTCTTCGTGCTGCAGGAGATATTTGAATTGAGGAGTTAGCATTACTTGCTCCATAAGTAATGTTACCGTTGTGCTCAAAATCTGACCGTTGGACTCGTGTCGTTCGGCCATTGGCTGCTCCACATGTCCAATTTGGTCATTTCCCATTAGGGAAGGTTGTGGCTATAAATAGCCACCCCGCTCCAACATGTCCAATTTTTGAATCTCTCATTCACCCCCGCCCCTCTAGTCGATATATTCTCGGTCCCAACAATTGGTATTAGAGCAGGTACTCCCTGTCTTTGTCTATTAAAGGTCTAACGGCCCTGGAGTTTTGAGTATGTCGTATGCAGGTAGGTCCTCGCACTTTGAAAGATTTCCTATCTTTGATGGAAATGACTATCTGTACTGGAGAGAAAGAATGAGGATCAGACTTCAAGCCATCAACCTAGATATGTGGCAGATTGTGGAGATGGGTATACCATTCAGCAACCTGATGCTCCAACTTCTAATGACAAAGTTGTGCTACGGTTAAATACACAAGCAAAAGATATTATCTGTGAAAGTATCTTGAAAGACATTTTCATTCGATTTTGAACGCTTGACACTGCAAAGCAACTCTGGGATGCCATCAAAAATGCTCATGATGAATTCATTGCCAAAACAAACCCCCACACTCATATGCTTCGTGCTATGTTCACTGGCTTTAGAAGCCTTCGTAAGGAAAGTGCTATGGAACTCATGGATCGGTTGACCAATATTGTTGAAAGACTTCATGAACAAGGAGTAAGTGACATCACCAATAGGGATGTGGTCAACAAGCTGCTGAGCGCTCTTGACTCAATCTTTGATCCCACCATATCAGAAATCAAGCAAAGACCAGACTATGAAGAACTCATTATGCGGAGGTTATGACGTTGTTGTCGATTCATGAAGAAAAGACGGAACTAGAAAATGCAGATCAAGAATCTTTTTCAAAAAGTGAAGGAGAAATTCTCTCACACTATGGCAGTTCACAAGAAGAAGAAGAAGAAGATGTCGAGAATCAACACACTATCACAAGGGAACTGGAAATGCTCACAGAAAAGCTAAGTGATCTCAGAAGACAGAACTTGTGCTTCAGGAATGATGACGATTTTGATTTGCCTGAATCATCAAGGAGGTTACCTCCGAAAGAAATGAAGTTCTTCAAGTGCAAACAATTTGGTCATATCATAGTAGACTATCTTAGCTAGGAAGGAAAACCTAGCAACATATGGAAATATCTTCACTACAGTGGATTCACTCGAATGGATCGTCATACTAAGCTCTCGAAGAAGAATGAATCTTCCTCATCCTCTTCGATGATACCACTCATTGACGTGAAAGCAAGAGCAACCATCAAATCAAATATGAAGAGATTATCTCAGTTGAATAGTGCATGTGCTGACATGACTCTGGAATCTGAAGATGAGACTTCCAAATCAGAATCAGAAGGTGAAGACCTTCATAGAAGGATAGGGAGAAGCAATGCATTCGTTGCTTATGGATCATCTGAGAAATCATTCAAATTAGACACTGGTGACGATGCTTCAAGTGATGATGAACCTATTGATACGTCTCCAACGTATCTATAATTTTTTATTGTTCCATTCTATTATATTATCCATCTAGGATGTTTTATATGCATTTATATGCTATTTTATATGATTTTTTGGGACTAACCTATTAACCTAGAGCCCAGTACCAATTGACCTGAAATTTCACGGAGATTATTGTTGGACCAGAAGAAGCCCACGGAGTATTGGTGATGGACCAGAAGACTCCCGAGGCACCCACGAGGGTGGGGGCGCGCCCTACCCCTGGGCACACCCCCCTACCTCGTGGCCGCCTCAAAGACCCCCCCTAACTTGTTCCCGACGCCAAAATTCCCTATAAATATAGAAACCCCCGAAAAGAAACCTAGATCGGGCGTTCCGCCGCCGCAAGCCTCTGTAGCCACCAAAAACCAATGGGGACCCTGTTCCGGCACCCTGCCGGAGGGGGGATCCCTCACCGGTGGCCATCTTCATCATCCCGGCGCTCTCCATGACAAGGAGGGAGTAGTTCACCCTCGGGGCTGAGGGTATGTACCAATAGCTATGTGTTTGATCTCTCTCTCTCTCTCTCGTGTTCTTGATTCGGCACGATCTTGATGTATCGCGAGATTTGCTATTATAGTGGGATCTTATGATGTTTCTCCCCCTCTACTCTCTTGTAATGGATTGAGTTTTCCCTTCAAAGTTATCTTATCGGATTGAGTCTTTAAGGATTTCAGAACACTTGATGTATGTCTTGCGTGGGATACCCGTGGTGACAATGGGGTATTCTATTGATTCACTTGATGTATGTTTTGGTGATCAACTTGCGGGTTCCGTGACCTTGGGAATCTATGCATAGGGGTTGGCACACATTTTCGTCTTGACTCTCCGGTAGAAACTTTGGGGCACTCTTTGAAGTTCTTTGTGTTGGTTGAATAGATGAATCTGAGATTGTGTGATGCATATCATATAATCAAACCCACGGATACTTGAGGTGACATTGGAGTATCTAGGTGACATTAGGGTTTTGGTTGATTTGTGTCTTAAGGTGTTCTTCTAGTACGAAATCTAGGATAGATCGAACGGAAAGAATAGCTTCGTGTTATTTTACTACGGACTCTTGAATAGATCGATCAGAAAGGATAACTTTGAGGTGGTTTCATACCCTACAATAATCTCTTCGTTTGTTCTCCGCTATTAGTGACTTTGGAGTGACTCTTTGTTGCATGTTGAGGGATAGTTATATGATCCAATTATGTTATTATTGTTGAGAGAACTTGCACTAGTGAAAGTATGAACCCTAGGCCTTGTTTCCTAGCATTGCAATACCGTTTACGCTCACTTTTATTGCTTGTTACCTTGCTATTTTTATATTTTCAGATTACAAAAACCTATATCGACCACCCATATTGCACTTGTATCACCATCTCTTCGCCGAACTAGTACACCTATACAATTTACCATTGTATTGGGTGTGTTGGGGACACAAGAGACTCTTTGTTATTTGGTTGCAGGGTTGCTTGAGAGAGACCATCTTCATCCTACGTCTCTGTCGGGGGGATGAACCCAGGCAGGCAACGGAACCCGGATCCTTTTCAAAAACAACGGGGCCAGCTTTGCCCCCCAATCCAGCTCGCACTTGGCCGAGTCGCTCAACCCAGCCAAGTCCCTTGACCCGGCCGGACTCCTCAACTCGGCCCCAACAACCAACTCAAGACTTCCCCAGCAAGCCAGCTCCACCCTTGGCGTGTTCTCCAACCCGGCCGAGGGTCAGCGGCCGTCCCATCCCGGCCGTACGATGGGACGAGTCTCCACCAACTGATGACCGAAGCCACAGTGCCCCGCCCGCATGCCTCTGGTCAGCCGGGCGTGGCAACAGTACCCCCGACCTACTCGCTGACCAGGGCCGGCGTGGCAATAGTGCAATCATCGTCACCCATGACGCCAACAAGCGGCAACCTGACGGAACGACACTGTAGCCGACTCGATTTGGCCACACCCTGACGATCGACAAGACGGCGCACAGTGCCCCTAGGCGCATGGGGCCCGCGCCCGAGGAACCCGGCGAGACCTGGCACCCGGCGGGTCCCAGCGCCGGACTTCCTGGACACTGACAACCCGGCCCTATGGCCTTCTAAGATTACCACTGTACCCCTGGGGGGTTGACCTATAAAACCCCCCAGGAGCCGTCATGCATACGGGCAATGCCCTCACCCATCCACCCACTCACACACCTAGCAAGCAACACCCGAGGAGAGGGAGCCGCCTAAGCCTTGGCCAGCCTCCTTCTCGCTCCATACAGCTCTAGGAGCAACTCTGTACTTATACATATCAACTACACTCGGCAGGACTAGGGGTGTTATCTCCCCGGAGAGCCCCGAACCTGAGTATGTCTTGCGTCCCGTGCTCGCTCATGCCGACCTCGCCTCTAGAGCCCACCAGTGCCCTCGAGCCTCCTCCTATCTTTAGCCATCCCATGGCATCTACCATGCGCCCACCACGACAGTTGGCGCCCACCGTGGGGCAGCTCGAGGTCCCGGCCGGGAGCATGCTTCAGACGGGGATCCTCTCCGACTCCAACGAGCCCGTCACGCTGGCGTACGACGTCATCGACGCACTCGCTGCCTCCTTCACCGCGCCGCGCATCTCCGACGCGCCTGCGGCCGACAAGTTCCCCAGCGAGGTACTTGACTTTCCCGACTCCCCTCTCTCCCTCAGCGGCGGCACTCCCGCTGGGGCAATGGACCTCTGCGTGGAGGTTTTCATCACCGACACCGGCGCCGCTTCTTCGTCCGGCGCAGCGAGGAACGCCACCAAAGCCAGGGCCGCAGCGGAGTTGGCTAGCCCGCCCAACCCGCTGCGCGCCACGATGCAGAGCCTTCGTGTTCCCACCGGCACCGACATCGACGCCTCCGACCTTGCCAAGGCCCGGACTCGCCTCAACGAGGACCGCCCGCACCTGCTGGACCTCACCGAGACGCTCACTGCCACGCAGCGCCGCCTCGACTCCACTCAGCTGGAGCGCAACGCCGCCTACGGCTTCACGCCGGACGCACCCGAGCAAAGCCGGGTCGCCGCCGTGCGGGCCCGGGGCGGCGCGATCGGGCGCGCCTTCGACGCCATCCCTCCCATCTACGAGACTCCCGTGAAGAACATGCGCGCTGCCCAGGCAGCCGCGGTCGGCCTGGACCAGCTCGCGGGCGAAGAACTGCAGGACCGCCTCAAGAGGGTGAACGACCTCCTCGCTGCGGCCAACGCGCAGCAGGACCGCCTTAACCAGCTCGCCAGACCGGCCGGATCTGGCTCCGTCCGCGTCGCTGGACCCGGCGACAACCAGCACACGGCGTCTTCACCACCCAGCGAGGCGCACTTTGGTCACACGCGGACCCGGCGCAACCCCACCCCGACGACCGTCGGCGGCTCGGGCGACGAGCCGGCCTCGGAGGTCCAATGCCGACTCGACCCTCTTCTCCAACCCAGCCGGCGTTCAACTAGAGGCGACCCGGCCCCCCGCGGCACGGTCACCGACCGGCTGGGCCCGCACGCCATCGATGACACCGACGCCCGTCACCGCCTCGACCGACTCGCCCTCTCCCAGGAGCTGGAGGAGACCGGCCCCGTCGGGCCGGCGTGCTTCGGGCCACGCATCCGGGGTGAGCCCTTCACCAAAGGGTTCATGCTCCCCCGCGACTCCCCCAAGTACAACGGCACCATGAAGCCGAAGGACTGGCTCACCGACTACACCACCGCCATCAGCATCGCCGGCGGTAACAATCGCTTCGCCGTGCGCTACGCACCTCTCATGCTCCAGGGTCGGCCCGCACCTCGTTGAACAGTCTGCCGGCTGGCAACATGTAACATCCCAAATTTTCAATTTGGAAAGTTATACATAGATCATCATTGCATATCATATTTTATCGCATTTTGACAAATACTTGATAAATCCTAAGCAACTCAAGCACCCTCGGAGAGAGTTGGGGATTTTCTTAAATTTTCATATTTGATTTTCATCAAATGATAAGACGAGGATTTTGGTTTTAATTATTTTCTCTCCGGAAAAATATTTCACTTTTAAAAATAAATGAGAGGAGAAAATATGACTTCTCCAAAGCAATTGAAATACTGGAGGAAAAATGTTAAAATCATTTATTGGAATTTATTTGGATTTTATTTGCAATTTTTATTGCATTAAAAATATTGCATGTTTTCAAGATATTTATTTTGTGTTAAAAAATGTTCACCCTATTCTAGATTTTCTAACTAGACGGGGAAAATTTATTTTATATTTTTTTGACTTTTATTTATTTTTCTATGAACTATTTTCCGCGGAACGTTTTTTAAAAAAAAAACGCGCGCGCCCGCCGGGCCGAGCCCAGCCGCGCCAGGCCGCCGGCCCACCCCGCGCCCCTCTCCTTCCCCAGCACGCCGCCGCGCCGCCGTGTCCGCCATGGACACGGGAGCCGCCTCCCGCTCGGCT